>NC_048568.1:4662500-4687500 GCF_013265735.2 Oncorhynchus mykiss
ATTTCAATTGACTGATTTCCTTCTATGATCTGTGACTCAGTAAAATATTTGAAATTGTTGCATGTTGTGTTTATTATTGTTCAGTGTGTGTGTGTGTGTGTGTATATATATATATATATATATATAAAAAAAAAAAAGAAAAGAAGAAAAGAAGCAGTGAAACGTAACAAAACAAAACACGCCCAATTTTTCAGTTTTTGATTTGTTAAAAAAGTTTGAAATATCCAATAAATGTCGTTCCACTTCATGATTGTGTCCCACTTGTTGTTGATTCTTCACAAAAAAAATACAGTTTTACATCTTTATGTTTGAAGCCTGAAATGTGGCAAAAGGTCGCAAAGTTCAAGGGGGCCGAATACTTTCGTAAGGCACTGTACATCTATGTCCTAGGAAGATTTCTTGTTACTTACAACCTCATGCTAATCGCATTAGCGCACATTAGCTCAACCATCCCGTGGGTGGGACACCGATCTGTATAGATCCTTAAGTGGTTTTAATGAATGGGATGGCCATTTGAAACGTTACCCAGCTTGGCTTGGGGAAGGCCATTTGACAAGTATTAAGTATTAAGTTAAGTATTCAGACCCCTTGGCTTACTCCACATGTATCTACTGAGCCTCCAGAAAGTATTCAGACCCCTAAGGACCGATCGAACTAGTGAATGCAGCCAGTAACTCCCCTGGGAAGTCCTAGGGCCCGATGGAACTAGTGACTGCAACCAGTAAATCCCCTGGGAAGTCCTAGGGCCTGATGGAACTAGAGAATGCAGCCAGAAAACCCCTGGGAAGTCCCAGGGCCAGATGGAACTAGTTACTGCAGCCAGTAAATCTCCTGGGAAGTCCTAGGGCCAGATGGAACTAGTTACTGCAAACAGTAAATCCCCTGGGAAGTCCTAGGGCCTGATGGAACCTCCCACACTGTTCTAGGACTGACCCCATCTAGTAGACTGTACTAGGACTGACCTAGAGTGGTAGTAGCATCATGCTGTGGGGATGTGTTTCAGCGGCAGGGACTGGGAGACTAAGATGAATGGAGCAAAGAACAAAGAGATCCTTGATGAAACCCTACTCCAGAGCATTCAGTACCTCAGACTGGGGCAAAGTTACACCTTCTAACTGGATAACAACCCTAAGCACACAGCCAAGGCAACGCAGGACTGGCTTCGGGACAAGTCCTTGAGTGGCCCAACCAGAGCCCGGACTTGAACCCGATCGAACATCTCTGCAGAGACCTCAAAATAGCTGTGCAGCAACGCTCCCTCATCCAATCTGACAGAGCTTGAGAGGATCGGCAGAGAAGAATGGGAGAAACTCCCCAAATACAGGTGTTCCAAACTTGTAGCGTCATACCAAACAAGAATGAAGGCTGTAATAGCTGCCCAAGGTGCTACAACAAAGTACTGAGTAAAGGGTCAGAATAGTTATGTAAATGTGATATTTCCGTTTTTTATTTTCACTGACGTGGCGATCAACCTCCTTCACATCTGACTCCTGATGATCAACCTCCTCTTCCACATCTGACTCCAGACGATCAACCTCCTCCTTCACACCTGACTCCTGATGATCAACCTCCTCCTTCACATTTGACTCCAGTGATCAATCCAGAGCGTCTTCTTTTTTGGGGAATCCCGATGGACGACATCATCGAATAGGCCGCAATCAAATCAAATCAAATGTATTTATATAGCCCTTCGTGCATCAGCTGATATCTCAAAGTGCTGTACAGAAACCCAGCCTAAAACCCCAAACAGCAAGCAATGTAGGTGTAGAATCACGGTGGCTAGGATAAACTAGTAACCTATCTGCTCCATCCAGCTCCATGTGCAGCTGATGCTAGCTATTTAATTGGGAATTAATGGAAAAACGCCCTATTGGAAGGAGAAGCACTATTTATTTGTGAATTAAAGGGGAAGTGCCCGATTGATAGGAGAAGCACCGAGGAGGTTCAGAAAATTCAGGGCCGTCACAATATGGATGAGCAATGTCAGAGCGGCACAGACTAAGAGCAGTTTATAGACTGCTTACAGGGTAAAGGAACCACTATCCAAATACATAAATTAATTGAACATTATGTTTCAAGAGTTACTACACTTAAAACCTGTGGCAGTATTTTCATTTTTGGAAAAAAAAACAGGATATTTTGTCAGGACAAGATGCTAGAATATGCATATAATTGACAGCTTAGGATAGAAAACACTCTAATGTTTCCAAAACTGTACAAATATTGTCTGAGTATACAGAGCTGATGTTGCAGGCGAAAGCCTAAGAAAAATCCAATCCGGAAGTGCCCCATGTTTTGAAAGCGCTGCGTTCCTATTGAGCTGTGAATGGGCTATCAACCAGATTACGCTTTCTACGTATTCCACAAGGTGTCTACAGCATTGTGACTCAGTTTTATGCATTTATGTTGAAGAATAGCCATAGGCGGCTACATTGCGCAAGTGGTCACCTGATGACCCCAGAGAGATTCTCGCGTAAAATACAGAGGTAGCCATTACTCCAATCGGTCCTACTGAAAAACTAATTGTCCCGATGGATATATTATCGAATAGATATTTGAAAAACACCTTGAGGGTTGATTATAAACAACGTTTGCCATGTTTCTGTCGATATTATGGAGCTGATTTGGAATATTTTTCACAGTTTTCGTGACTGCGATTTCTCAGCCAAACGTGAAGAACAAACGGAGCTATTTCGCCTACAAAAATAATATTTTTGGAAAAAAGGAACATTTGCTATCTAACTGGGAGTCTCATGAGTGAAAACATCCGAAGCTCATCAAAGGTAAACTATTTAATTTGATTGCTTTTCTGATTTCCGTGACCAAGTTACCTGCTGCTAGCTGGACAAAATGCTATGCTAGGCTATCGATAAACTTACACAAATGCTTGTCTTGACTATATTTCACTCGTGATTTCATGAATATGAATATTTTCTAGAAAAAAAAAATTGTCCGTTGCGTTATGCTAATTAGTGTAGTTGATGACAATTCTCCCGGATCCGGGAGGGGTAGTTCTAAGAAGTTTTAATCACCCTGTCATCTCAGATTTTGAAATTATGCTTTACAGCCAAAGCAAGACAAGCATTTGTGTATAAAAGGGAATACCCCTTTCAATGCTAAATAGGGATGCATAGAAACGCAGAGGTTTCAAAATAAGAGTAACTTCCTGATAGGATTTTTCTCAGGCTTTCGCCTGCAGTATCAGTTCTGTTATACTCACAGACAATATTATTACAGTTTTGGAAACTTTAGAGTGTTTTCTATCCTAAGCTATCAATTATATGCATATTCTACACTGCTCAAAAAAATAAAGGGAACGCTTAATCCCAGAAAAATGGCCATACCTCAAAAAGTGTTGAGGCCTCGACGCCATCTTGTTCATGGCCATCTGACCATTATGCCAAACCTATTCTCACCAAGTTTCGTCTTCGAAGTCTTTTCCGTCTAGGAGAAAATTTGCAATATGATTCCATTCGCCCTCTGGTGGGATTTACTGGGACAGCGGAAAAAACACCAAATTTAGAACATTTTATAAAACGGAAACCGAATGTCCGAGAGACTTTGTTCGACGACTTCCCGGAAGATCCGACCCTACTGCACGGCCCACCACAGTCCGCAAATTTTAGAAACATTTGCGGACGTCTAGTAAAGGACTGTACATTTGCAATATGTACTTTCTCACTGACCATATGGCAAATGTCAAAATCTTTCCCTTCATATATGGAAGTCTCTCCAGCATAATCCAGGTAGAATCAGGAATTTCTCAAGGCAGCTGTCTAGGCCCATTCATTTTTTCAATCTTTACTTTTTAATTGCCACTGGCTTTGAGTAAAGCCAGAGTGTCTATGTATGCAGATGTCTCAACACTATACATGCCAGCTACTACAGTGACTGAAATGACTGCAACACTTAACAAAGAGTTGCAGTTAGTTTCAGAGTGGGTGGCAAGGAATGAGTTAGTACTAAATGTTTCTAAAACGTAAAGCATTGTATTTGGGACAAATCATTTATTAAACCCTAAACCTCAACTAAATCTTGAAATAAACAATGTGAAAATTATGCTGAGAAAATTAAGTTGAGGTGACTAAATAGCTTGGAGTTACCCTCGATTGTAAACTTTCAAGGTCAAAACATATTGATACAACAGTAGCTATGATTGGGAGAAGTCAGTCCATAAGAATGCGCTGCTCTACCTTCTTTACAGCAGAACATAGTTTTGTCGCACCTGGACTACTTTTCAGTCATCTGGTTAGGTGCCCCAAAAAAGGACTTTGCAATATTGCAATAGGTTCAGAACATGGCAGCACGGCTGGCCCTTGGATGTACAAAGAGAGCTAATATTAACAATATGCATGACAATCTCTCCTGGCTCAAAGTGGAGGAGAGATTGACTTCATCACTACAGTACTTGTGTTTATGAGAGCTACTGACATGTTGAATGTACCGAGCTGTCTGTTTGAACTTCTGGTGCACAGCAAGGACACCATTACATACCCGACATGACATGCCACAAGAGGTTTCTTCACAGTCTGCAAATCCAGAACAGACTTTGGGAGGCATGAAACTCTATTCCACATCAAGTTACTCATGCAAGCAGTAAAATTACATAACAAAACAAGATTAAAAAACACCATATGGAACAGCGGGGACTGAGAAGCAACACAAACATAGGGACAGACACAAGCATACACACGCACACACACACAATAACATACACACACATACATGGATTTTGTACTGTATATATGTGGTAGTGGTGGAGTAGGGGCCTGAAGTCACACAGTGTGTTGAGGAATCAGTGAATGTATTGTAATATTTTTTAATTGCATAGCCTTAATTTTACTGAACCCCAGGAATAGTAGCTGGCAGTTTCACCTCTACGTATTCCAGATTTAAAGGGAAATGTCACACAAAAACAAGAATCAAAGTGTCGATGGACACATCATCATGATGATGCAAAATATCATATGATGCAAAACGCATCACATGATGATGTGGCTGGTGACACTGCTTCTTGAATGTCAAATATCTTGAAAAGTTTATATCAGACACGCAAAACATTTTCGGACAAAATCAACTGTGAATTTTTGAGTGTAATTTCCCTTTAAGGGCATACTTGCTAACATCTAGCCCACTCCACACTATTAGCCACAACCCTGGGTCAGTGAGGCAGAGCCACACGGCCACCCCGGGCTCTAATCGATCTGACACATTGCTGCAAAACTCACGTACATGCTCTAAAGCAGTTAAAATAGGCATCTACACAGACGTCAGCAACGCAGCCAAGGAGTACTGCTTGCAGGTATATGGTACGTAAACAACAACCTCCGAATTGTACAAAATGTAGGTGTGCTTTATGAGTGCGTGTGTGTGGGTGGGTGTGTGTGTGTATGTGTATGTCTGTATGTATTAATATACATTATTATCTGTGTTCAGAACCAGGTCCCAGAAAACGTGAGTGTGGTGGTGAACAACCCTGTGTCTCTAACCTGTGACATCCCTCTTCCTGCTATCACCTGGTTGAACGATGGAAACAGCAGAGCAGGAGACCACAGCAGACCCTTCAACCTAAACATGCTGGTTATGAACACTACTCTCACTCCCACTACTCTCACTACCACTACTCTCACTACTCTCACTTCCACTTCTCTCACTACCACTACTCTCACTACCACTACTCTCACCACCACTACTCTCACTACCACTACTCTCACTACCACTACTCTCACTATCACTACTCTCATTATCACTACTCTCACTCTCACTACCACTACTCTCACTGTCTCTACTCTCACTACCACTACTCTCACTCACTACTATCACTACTCTCACTACTACTACTCACACTACCACTACTCTCCCTACCACTACTCTCACTACCACAACTCTCACTACCACTACTCTCACTAACACTGCTCTCACTACATCACTGCTGCCAGGTCAGGGGTCACACCAGAGTCTGTTGGCATGTATAATATGTCTACAGTGCCTTGCGAAAGTATTCGGCCCCCTTGAATTTTGCGACCTTTTGCCAGATTTCAGGCTTCAAACATAAAGATATAAAACTGTATTTTTTGTGAAGAATCAACAACAAGTGGGACACAATCATGAAGTGGAACGACATTTATTGGATATTTCAAACTTTTTTAACAAATCAAAAACTGAAAAATTGGGCGTGCAAAATTATTCAGCCCCTTTACTTTCAGTGCAGCAAACTCTCTCCAGAAGTTAAGTGAGGATCTCTGAATGATCCAATGTTGACCTAAATGACTAATGATGATAAATACAATCCACCTGTGTGTAATCAAGTCTCCGTATAAATGCACCTGCACTGTGATAGTCTCAGAGGTCCGTCAAAAGCGCAGAGAGCATCATGAAGAACAAGGAACACACCAGGCAGGTCCGAGATACTGTTGTGAAGAAGTTTAAAGACGGATTTGGATACAAAAAGATTTCCCAAGCTTTAAACATCCCAAGGAGCACTGTGCAAGCGATAATATTGAAATGGAAGGAGTATCAGACCACTGCAAATCTACCAAGACCTGGCCGTCCCTCTAAACTTTCAGCTCGTACAAGGAGAAGACTGATCAGAGATGCAGCCAAGAGGCCCATGATCACTCTGGATGAACTGCAGAGATCTACAGCTGAGGTGGGAGACTCTGTCCTTAGGACAACAATCAGTCGTATATTGCACAAATCTGGCCTTTATGGAAGAGTGGCAAGAAGAAAGCCATTTCTTAAAGATATCCATAAAAAGTGTTGTTTAAAGTTTGCCACAAGCCACCTGGGAGACACACCAAACATGTGGAAGAAGGTGCTCTGGTCAGATGAAACCAAAATTGAACTTTTTGGCAACAATGCAAAACGTTATGTTTGGCGTAAAAGCAACACAGCTGAACACACCATCCCCACTGTCAAACATGGTGGTGGCAGCATCATGGTTTGGGCCTGCTTTTCTTCAGCAGGGACAGGGAAGATGGTTCAAATTGATAGGAAGATGGATGGAGCCAAATACAGGACCATTCTGGAAGAAAACCTGATGGAGACTGCAAAAGACCTGAGACTGGGACGGAGATTTGTCTTCCAACAAGACAATGATCCAAAACATAAAGCAAAATCTACAATGGAATGGTTCAAAAATAAACATATCCAGGTGTTAGAATGGCCAAGTCAAAGTCCAGACCTGAATCCAATCGAGAATCTGTGGAAAGAACTGAAAACTGCTGTTCACAAATGCTCTCCATCCAACCTCACTGAGCTCGAGCTGTTTTGCAAGGAGGAATGGGAAAAAATGTCAGTCTCTCGATGTGCAAAACTGATAGAGGCATACCCCAAGCGACTTACAGCTGTAATCGCAGCAAAAGGTGGCGCTACAAAGTATTAACATAAGGGGGCTGAATAATTTTGCACGCCCAATTTTACAGTTTTTGATTTGTTAAAAAAGTTTGAAATATCCAATAAATGTCGTTCCACTTCATGATTGTGTCCCACTTGTTGTTGATTCTTCACAAAAAATACAGTTTTATATATTTATGTTTGAAGCCTGAAATCTGGCAAAAGGTCGCAAAGTTCAAGGGGGCCGAATACTTTTGCAAGGCACTGTATATTGAGTGTCTTGATTAATGCCAAACCCCCCCCCCCCCCCCTTATCTGCTAAATTACTTAAATGGAAAATGTGTAGCAGAGTTGAGTCAGATTCATGCCCTCGTGATGAGGTAGCCCTGCCTGGTACTTCAAAATCAGTGTCACCCTCGGTCCAAGAGGGTATTTTCTGTTGAATTATTGGTCAAGATGTTGGTTTTCCACTCAGGATACCATGGTTCAGATCCCACGTGTGACAGAGTCATGATTCAGAGGTGGGATTCTTGACCTGTGCAGGGAAGACTAGTTTAGGGGTGAGGGTTGTACTGAGGCTGAGGCCTAATAGAAGTTGTACTCACACAAATGACAATGGAGATGTACTTAGGTTCACTTTGAATGTTTATGCTGTTTTAGGGCCTTATTAGGTCCCTGGAGTAACACCTTTAATTGTTGGAATTCCTTAGAGTTTTAGACCTCATTCACAGAACACAGGTTGACTTTTGCTGATGTAATATGCTCTCTAAGAACCACACTGTTGTGGTAGTGTGCTGAAGGAAGTACTGTGTTTGTTGGCTGTGACGACCAAAACCAAAGTGTGGATTGCAGTCACTCATTAGGAATCAGATAAAATCAAATTTTATTGGTCACATATAGGTGCTTATCAGATGTTATTGCGGGTGAAGCGAAATGCTTGTGCATCTAGTTCTGACAGTGCAGCAATCTAACAAATAATATCTAAGAATATCACAACAAATAACTAATACACAGAAATCTAAGTAAAGGACTGGAATTAAGAATATATGGATGAGCAATGTCAGTGGCACAGGGTAAGAGCAGTTTATAGACTTCTTCCGGGGTAAGGGAACCAATATCCAAATCCATAAATTAACTGAACATTACGATTCAAGGGTTACTACCTTTAATACACATCAAAATCAAATCATAATCACGTTTTATTGGTCACATAAACATATTTAGCAGACGTTATTGCAGGTGTAGTGAAATGCTTTTGTTCCTAGCTCCAACAGTGCAGAAGTATCTAACAATTCATAACAATACACTTAAATATAAAGTAAAAGAATGGAATTAAAAAATATATATATTTTAGGACAAGCAATGTCTGTGTGGTAGTGACAAAAAAATACAGTTTATTACAGTATATACATATGAGATGAATAAAGCAGTATGTAAACATTATTAAAGGGAATAGTGTTCCATTATTAAAGTGACCAGTGATTCCATGACTATGTAGGGCAGCATCCTCTAAGGTGCAGGGTTGAGTAACTGGGTGGTAGTCGGCTAGTGATGGGTATTTAACAGTCTGATGGCCTTGAGAGAGAAGCTGTTTTTCAGTCTCTTGGTCCCAGCTTTGATGCACCTGTACTGCCTTCTGGATGATAGCGGGTGAACAGGCCGTGGCTCAAGTGGATGATGTCCTTAAGGATCTTTTTGGCCTTTCTGTGACATTGGGTACGGTAGGTGTCCTGGAGGGCAGGCAGTGTGCCCCCGGTGATGTGTTGGGCAGACCGCAACACCTCTTTGAAGCATCTATGCCAGCGATTACAGGGTATGACACTCCAAGCTTGGCACACCTGTATTTGGGGAGTTTCTCCCATTCTTCTCTGCAGATCCTCTCAAGCTCTGTCAGATTGGATGGGGAGTGTCGCTGCACAGCAATTTTCAGATCTCTCCACAGTTGTTCGATCAGAGTCTATTCCGGGCTCTTGCTGGGCCACTCAAGCACATTCAGAGACTTGTCCCGAAGCCACTCCTGCATTGTCTTGTCTGTGTGCTTAGGGTCATTGTCCTGTTTTGGGAGGTGTATTTGCACACACTGTATATAGGCTTTGTTTTTTTCTATTGACTCTACACTTGTTTATTCCATGTGTAACTCTTTGTTGTTGTTTGTGTCGAACTGCTTTGCTTTATGTTGGCCAGGTTGCGGTTGTAAATGAGAAGTTGTTCTCAACTAGCTTACCAAGTTAAATAAAGGTGAAATAAAAAATGTAAATACAAATCTTTAACCCAGTCTGAGATCCTGAGCTCTCTGTAGCAGGTTTTAATCAAGGTTGTCTCTGTACTTTGCTCCATTCATCTTTCCTTAATCCTGACTAGTCTCTCAGTCCCTGCCACTGAAAACATCCCCACAGAATGATGCTGCCACCACCATGCTTCACCATAGGGATGGTGCCAGGTTTCCTCCAAACGTGAAGTTCGGCATTCAGGCCAAAGAGTTCAATCTTGGTTTCGTCAGACCAGAGAATCTTGTTTCTCATGGTCTGAGTTCTTTAAATCAAATCAAATCAAATCTTATTTGTCACATACACATGGTTAGCAGATGTTAATGCGAGTATAGCAAAATGCTTGTGCTTCTAGTTCCGACAATACAGTAGTAACCAACGAGTAATCTAACCTAACAATTCCAAAACTACTACCTTATACACACTAGTGTAAAGGGATAAAGAATATGTACATAAAGATATATGAATGAGTGATAGTACAGAACGGCATAATATGCATAGTCGAGCATCTTTTCGTGACAAAATATCGCGCTTAAAACGGGAACGTTTTTTATCCAAAAATGAAATAGCACCCCTAGAGATGAAACGGGTTAAAAAAGTGCTTTCTGGACCGTTTTTCAAAATTCTTTAGATTTTTGTGTCAATTACACATGTATAAGAACTGTATCAACACACTTTAGTCATTTTTTATTATCATCATTTTTTTTTTACTTGTGCATATAAATGCATATGTTTTCTCCATTTGCAATATGATTTCATAGGAAGTCAAAAGTCACTTTTTGGGGGCCAAATGCCATAAGAAATGTCCAAATGCAATATGAAAGATTTGAAAATGCCAAATCAGGATGTTATGTCCATTTTACATTTGCCATAACAAATTTGACATGCTCAAAAATACTGCAGAAATGCAAAATTGACTGGCCTGATGAACACAGGATGGCCGGGCAGTGATAGTTGTTCCTTTCCATCACTCCTTGTGTTGATTTCATCATGTCCATTTGCTGATGTTTTTTTCACTGTTGAATCATATTGCAAGTGCACGTGCATTTGCAATATGTTTCAATGGGCATTTACCATCACGAATTTGGCATGCTCAAAAATCCTGCAGGAATGCAAAATTGACTGGCCCGATGAACTCGGGATGGCTGGGCAGTGATTCTGGTTCCTCTCCATCGCTCGTTAGCATTGATTTCAGAATGTCACTTTGGTGATGGTACCTCACGGTTTAAACATGTTGCAAATGGACAATAGTCACCAGCAAGTTACCGTCCATCAGTCAATTAGATATCATTCTGACACCAAACTGATACAAACTGACACCAAACCCACTTTTAGTAGCCAACCAACTCGTTTAGTAGCCAACTCTCACATACTTCAGAGCTGGCCCAAAATTCACAACGCCTTCTGTTCAAACTGTAATATAAAAACGTAAAACACGTAGTTATGTTCTTGCTGCGGGTCCAGTTCTGATGTTACGTGTAGGCCTAGCTGAGGCGACTCCGAATCCCAAGTTTCAGCTCGATAGGTAATTTGGTGCCCGAGCAAGACCCTAATTGGTGCTGAAAATCCACTTTTTTCCATACCTTGCTACGGGGTCCTTGAATGAGCTATCGGACAGAAACGTTAGGGTCCGTCTATATGGGCCGAGGCAGTCGCAATGCACCTGGTTTTGCGACTCTGGGACATTTCTAAATGTCGTCATTTTCGTGATGCAAAAATTAACTGAAGGTCCGAGAACCTTCTAGAGCCACGTAACTCACCACGCACTATCGACCAGAGGTCTAGAACAGGTTTCTAAAGTTTCAGAACTCTAGGTCTGACGGTTATTTAATAGTTCGACCAAGGTTAACTAATGCAGGCAGTGTATGTCTCTACGCACCCCAATGTGTACCTCCTTCCAAGCTGTGTGTGTGTGTGTGTGTGTGTGTGTGTGTGTGTGTGTGTGTGTGTGTGTGTGTGTGTGTGTGTGTGTGTGTGTGTGATTTAGTTTTTCTTTGAAATTTTATGGGAGACATGACTGATTAACAGTTCATGAGGGTTGTCTAATCACACATATTAAGTTTTGGAAAGATCTGACTTTTTTAACCCTTCGAAACAGCCCCTGTGACACCAATTATGGCACTTCCGGTTGGCACAGGAAGCTATAAGTAAACACATATCCTCATTGGGGTATGCTCTTACAGAATCCTGAGTTTAAAGTATTTATGTTAAGAATTGACTGATCTACACAGGGTTGAATGCAGTGATTTTCATAATGACAGGTTGTGTTTCAAAACACTTTTAGGGTGAATTGAATCACTTCCGGTTGCTCCAGGAAGCTTAGAATCAACACAGGTAGACCTCATAGTGGCCTGATGGATTGTCATCGAAGACAGTTTCAAACGGCCTTCATAACCCACATAGGCTTCAGGTTGAATTTAGGGGTGCAGGCAATGTCTTCCTATGGGGAGAGAAGTCATTGTAATTGGTGAGATCAAAAAATCCTGTTTTACTGTTAAGGGTTAATGCCACACGGTCAAGGTTAGGCTTGCACAGATTGAGGGGACCTCAGGAACGTACCTGAGGTCGAATTGTGCTTCTCACCCTAACGGTTCTCTCACTGTCACCCAAAAGCAAATGACATTTAGGGCCAGGCTTCATTTTGGGCCTTCTTTTTTTTCAAGGTCGCTGCACTCAGAGCGAGATACGGTCAAGCGGGGCGTCTCGTTGAACTCGGCCCAGTCTGGAGACTATGGTGATGCCATTTTTAGTGTTGATTTCAGAATGCCATTTTGGTGATGGTCCCTCTCCGTTTAAACATATTGCAAATGTACAAAAGTCAACTAGCAAGTCAGTGTCCATCAGTTAATTAGATGTCCTTCTGACACCAAACTGATACCAATTGACACCAAACCCACTTTTTCCAACACATTTAGAAGCCAACTATCACATATTTCAGAGCAGGCCCATAATTCACAGCGCCATCAGTTTAAAACATAATAAAAACGTAAAACACATAGTTACGTTCTAGCTGCGGGTGAGGCGACCCCGAATCCCGAGTTTCGGCTCGATAGGTCCTTCGGTACCCGAGCAAGACCTTAATTGGTGCTGAAAATCCACTTTTTTCCATGCCTTGCTACGGGGTTCTTGAATTAACTATCGAACAGAAACATTGGGGTCCGTCTCTATGGGCTGAGCCGGTTTCAATGCACCTAGTCTTTCGTCTCTGAGACTTTTCTAAATGTCGTCATTTTCGTAATGGTCAAAATGAATTGAAGTCATTGCAAATGTACAAGGCTGTTTCTCGGCCCGAGAACCTTCTAGAGCCAAGTAACTCACCACGCACTATCCACCGAGGTCTAGAACAGGTTTCTAAAGTTTCAGAACTCTAGGTCTGACGGTTCTTTTTTAGCTCGAACAAAGGTAACTATTGCAAGCACTGTCTGTCTCTACGCATCCCAATACGTCCCTCCTTCCAAGCTGTGTGTGTGTGTGATTTAGTTTTTCTTTGAAATGCACTATGAATGCACTATTTATCACAAACTGCTGGTTGGGTATGGAAAAACAGGGTGATTTTAGGGTGATTTTAACCACTTCCGGTTGCTTCAGGAAGCTTAGAATCGACACAGTTAGACCTCATAGTGTCCTGATGGACTGTCATTGAAGACAGTTTCATAAGGCATTCATAACCCACATAGGCTTCAGGTTGACTTTAGAGGAGCAGGAAATGTATTCCTATGGGGAGAGATGTCATTGTAATGTGAGATCTGTGAGATCAAAAAAAACTGTTTTACTGTTAAGGGTTAATGCCACACGGTCAAGGTTAGGCTTGCACAGATCGGGAGGACCTCAGGATCGTACCTGAGGTCAAATTGTGCTTCTCACCCTAACGGTTCTATCACTGTCACCCAAAAGCAAATGACATTTAGGGTCAGGCTTAATTTTGGGCCTACTTTTTTCACGGTCGCTGCACTCAGAGCGAGCTACGGTCAAGCGGGGCATCTCGTTGAACTCGGCACGGCCTAGAGAATATGGAAATGCCATTGCAGGCTCTGTGTGTCTTTCAGCACCGCACTTTGTCACTCCATCCTTGCTGTGTGTGTGTGTGTGTGTGTGTGTGTGTGTGTGTGTGTGTGTGTGTGTGTGTGTGTGTGTGTGTGTGTGTGTGTGTGTGTGTGTGTGTGTGCGTGTGTGCGTGTGTGCGTGTGTGCGTGTGTGCGAGAGAGCTTTTCTTTGACATCTGTTGGGAGAAATGACTGACTTACAGTTCATGGGGGTTGCCTAATTACACATATGAAGTTTTGAAAAGACCTGACCTTTTTAACCCTTCGAAACAGCACCTATGACACCATTTTAAGGCACTTCCGGTTTACACAGGAAGCTGAAAGTGAACACATATCCTCCTTGGGGTAGGCAATTATAGAATTTTGAGTTTTAAGTCTTTATGTTAAGAACTGACTTATTTACGGCGGGTTCAGTGAGTGTGTGTTATTTCAGAAAATCACAGAAATCTTGCAGAGCTCCGAAGCACACTTTAAAAAGATTCGTATGAGCACGCTGCAACTGGATCTGTAACTGTTTTTAAAAAAAAAACTATTTTTGAACATCACCAATTTGACATTGTACGATTTCTCTTAAATGACGATAGATAAATGGTTGGTTATTTTTTTATTGACACCGGAGATTCCTTGACTTTGACGTGAAGCGGAACAATTATTGCTCTATTTTCATTTTGGCCATAACTCAAAAGCCGTTGAGGCCTAGACGCCATCTTGTTCGGGGCCAACTTCCCATTATGCCAAACCTATGCTCACCAAGTTTCGGCTTCGAAATATTTTCCGTTTAGGAGACAAGGCCACGTCGTGATTCGTGATGTTTTGTACATTTGCAATATGATTGCATTCGCCCTCTTGTGGGATTTACCGGGACAGCGGAAAAATGACCAAAATTGTATTATTTTATAAAACGGAAACCGAATGCCCAAGCAAGTTCGTTTGATGACTTCCCGGAAGATCCGGCCCTGCCGCACGGCCCGACGCTGTCCGCAAATTTTACAAACGTTTTCGGACGTCTAGTAAGGGACCGTACATTTGCAATGTGGTCGGTCTCACTAACCATATGGCGAATGTCAAAATGTTTGCAGATTCTGAAACTTCAGAGTGTTTTCTTTCCAAAACTGTCAAGAATATGCATAGTCGAGCATCTTTTCGTGACAAAATATCGCGCTTAAAACGGGAACGTTTTTTATCCAAAAATGAAATAGCGCCCCTAGAGCTCTAACAGGTTAAAGTTCAATGTGGCAACGCTTCGTCGAATTGTACCGAAGGTCACTTTACTTCCAATGCCGAACTTTGCAAATATCTGGCCCACATACTCACAGAGGTTACCGTACGGTTGACCGCGGGATGTGAAAAAGAAGAGTTGTGTGTCTGAGGTCATTCCACTCAGATGAGGCCTGATCTGATGGAATCGTTTAACCTCTTTGATCTCTAGGCGCGATATTTTGTCACGAAAAGATGCTCGACTATGCATATTCTTGACAGTTTTTGAAAGAAAACACTCTGAAGTTTCAGAATCTGCAAAGATTTTGTCTGTAAGTGCCCCAGAACTCATTCTACAGGCGAAACCAAGATGATGCATCACCCAGGAATTAGCAGAATTTCTGAAGCTCTGTTTTCCATTGTCTCCTTATATGGCTGTGATTGCGAAAGGAATGAGCCTACACTTTCTGTCGTTCCCCCAAAGTGTTAGCAGCATTGTGACGTATTTGTAGGCATATCATTGGAAGATTGACCATAAGAGACTACATTTTCCAAGTGTCCGCCTGGTGTCCCTGCGTCGAAATTGGAGCGTAAAGCCAGGTGCAATTATTTTTCCATTTGAGAGCAAGGAGAAACCAGGCTTCCACGAAGGATATATCATTGAAGAGATATGTGGAAAAACACCTTGAGGATTGATTCTAAACCACGTTTGCCATGTTTCAGTCGATATTATGGAGTTAATTTGGAAAAAAGTTCGCGTTTTGAGGGCTGAATTTTCGTTTTTTTTTTTTTTTTTTTTTTTTTTTTGGTAGCCAAATGTCATGTACAAAACGGAGCTATTTCTAATACACAAATAATCTTTTTGGAAAAACGGAGCATCTGCTATCTAACTGAGAGTCTCCTCATTGAAAACATCAGAAGTTCTTCAAAGGTAAGTTATTTTATTTGAAGGCTTTACTTGTTTTTGTGATAGTTGCCTGCTAAATGCTAACGCTAATGCTAACGCTAATGCTAACGCTAAATGCTACGCTAGCTAGCTAATGTTACACAAATGATTGTTTTCCTATGGTTGAAAAGCATATTTTGAAAATCTGAGATGACAGTGTTGTTAACAAAAGGCTAAGCTTGAGAGCTAGCATATTTATTTCATTTCATTTGCGATTTTCATGAATAGTTAACGTTGCGTTATGGTAATGAGCTTAGGTCTATAAATAGAATCCCGGATCCGGGTTTGGTCGTCGCAACAGGTTAAGCCAAGTGTATTCCTCCTCACATAGAACAATTCTGCACTCCCCCGAAGCTGTAGTTCGTTTTGTGGCTTGCACCGCACATCTGATAATCCCCACTTTCTGGGGTTACTTCAGTAAAATCACTCTCACTGAACATGGTGACTGGGGATCGTCGAGTGCCATTAAATATGGCCAACCGGCTGGACATGAGAGCCGCAAACCGACGTCTGTCAGAGCAGGTGGCTCAGCCCTCCAGCCTACTGAGAACTGAAGGAATTGCTTGATTACTTAGCTCAACAAACCGGTTTAACGCTGAGCACCTCGTCCCTGTAGCAATTTTGCCCTGTGCGTTGCCTGGCTCTGCCACGAATCCCTGTCCATCTTTCCCAAGCAGAGTAACATCTTTCGATTCCACTGACCTTAGCTTGCAGACTATTTGGCCGGAACTGAATAAGATAATTCAGGAAACCTCGGACATCGGCTCAGTACATTTTTAACGTGGATGGTGGCAAACCACGGTCGTCACATTGGCCATACCACTCAGACACACATCTGTAGTTATCCAGAAAACACAGTCCTTTATCGGCCTTGCCCTCTGACATAATGCAGAGAAATTCCCGTACTCGGGATAGACTGGTGCGACTATTGTCAATTTGTTTAACTGAAGGGTTTATATCCGTAATATAGTGCTCATATTGAGTCAAAATTGCATTACTCCAAACCTCAATTCTGGACGACACACCGCCGCCTTCATCACTCTCGCTCTCCGTGGAAGTCGCCATGACGCAGCCTTGCTCCCTCGGTTCTGAGCATGGTTCACTAACGACCTGATGGGTTGGCTGCACCGCCGCCGACGCACCCGCCGCCTGCTCACCCAGCTGCTGCTCCACAGACAACTCACTTTCAAAACAATGCAAAAAGCCAGGATTCTCCAGTCGCGGTTCAACACCGTTGTCAGGCTGCATATACTGCCCTGATTCGGGCTGCTGTCTCTAGGCGAAACCCGGCTAGATTGCATAGCATTCATACATTCCATAGTACCGGACTTAAGTGCATGGACAGACTTGAAATGTTGGTCTAGCTGCACAATATTCTGCTTGGAACAAAGCCTACTGTCGCGTCTTTGTCTGCTGCACATAGCTTCTCTCTCCTGCCTTCCTGCGTGTCTTTTTGTTTGCTCCACCAAACAACCTAACCCTACCCTAACCCCTAACCCTAACCCTTTCATCTAGCTACACAGATTATTTTTAGTGCACTGAGGAAGAGGGGATATTCAAAGCGATCACTGAGGTACATAAAGGCTAACACACTGGCGGGCTTCACCCAGAACAGATTGCCTGATCCTCCTAACCCTACTTCTAACCTTAACCTTAACCCTAACCTTAACCTCCATAACTCTCACGGTAGAACTCTCGACCAGGTACTGACTCCTGACCTGGGCGAACAGCCCACACCTATCCTTATCCCTTTCCCGATTCTGGGTCCGTATCCCAATCCCCCGCATCCTATTCCTGTCCTCCACCCTCAGACCTTTCCCAGACCCCCTGTTCCTATACCCCCAACAGACACAGAACCCCAGATTATACCCATTATCAGCACCTTCTCAGACATAAACAGACTCCTTCATTCCATTCTCAATGTCGCTTTCACCCAAACACAACGCACATTCCCCCACTTCAACAATGCTACCTTATATAAATGTTACTTACCCTACATTATTCATCTCATATGCATACGTATATACTGTACTCTATATCATCGACGGTATCCTTATGTAATACATGTATCACTAGCCACTTTATACTATACTATGCCACTTTGTTTACATACTCATCTCATTTGTACATACTGTACCCGATACCATCTACTGTATCTTGCCTATGCTGCTCTGTACCATCACTCATTCATATATCCTTATGTACATATTCTTTATCCCCTTACACTGTGTACAAGACAGTAGTTTTGGAATTGTTAGTTAGATTACTTGTTATTACTGCATTGTCGGAACTAGAAGCACAAGCATTTCGCTACACTCGCATTAACATCTGCTAACCATGTGTATGTGACAAATAAAATTTGATTTGATTTGATTCAGGAATTCAGACCAATATCAGCTTTCCGCAGAAACCCCAATTTAAGGGATCTCTTAATTTTTGCAAAATGTTCCAATATACTCATTCCTAAACTACCCATTGAACAACAGTATTATAGACAACTTTCTCACATTCAAAATCCACATGTGCAAACCTCTAGTCCTATCTCACAACTCATGACCATTCAAAGCACCAATATTGTCTATGTCATAACATGCACATTATGCCATTACATTTATATAGGAGAAACCGGTCACACAGTACGGACACGCCCCAAACAGCACCTCTACACAATGAGAAAAAACAGATTACAAACACACCTGGTCCAACACTTTCAAATCCACCCAACAACCTCACTCCGCATTACCGGTCTGGAGACGAAATCCACCTGGACCACAGGCCAGAGAAAAACAGCCAAATCCAGGTGGATTTCAAAACTGAATACTTTGGCTCCACTGGGAATGAATATAAAATAATAACATAAAACACTAACAGTGGGAGGGGGTGGAGGTCTATTGAAGAGGGCTGGAGGGGCCACGGAAACAAGGAGGAAGTTCACACAATCTTTTTTTAAATAAGCATTTGATTGCTCAACCTGGTGATGTCTTTTTTTGTATTTTGTGCTGAATTTATTATATTATACATTTTAGCATGGCATGGGACTTGATTATTTATTTAATTAATTTTAAAAAATGTTCTAATTGATCTGGTATGCATGTTTTAATGTGATTTTATATGACCCTAAACCCTAACATCTAGCCACACAGATTATTTTAGTGCACTGAGGAAGAGGGGATATTCAAAGCGATCACTGAGGTACATAAATGCTAACACACTGGCGGGCTTCACCTTCAGATTGCCTGATCCTCCTAACCCTACCTCTAACCTTAACCTAAACCCTAACCTTAACCCTAACCTGAACCCTAACCCTAACCTTAACCTCCATAACTCTCCCGGTAGAGCTCTCGACCAGGTACTGACTCCTGACCTGGGCGAACAGCCCACACCTATCCTTATCCCTTTCCCGATTCTGGGTCCGTATCCCAATCCCCCGCATCCTATTCCTGTCCTCCGCCCTCAGACCTTTCCCAGAACCCCTGTTCCTATACCCCCAACAGACACAGAACCCCAGATTATACCCATTATCAGCACCTTCTCAGACATAAACAGACTCCTTCATTCCATTCTCAAAGTCGCTTTCACCCAAACACAACGCACATTCCCCCCACTTCAGGAATTCAGACCAATATCAGCTTTCTGCAGAAACCCAAATTTAAGGGATCTCTTAATTTTTGCAAAATTTTCCAATAAACCCACTCCTAAACTACCCATTGAACAACAGTATTATAGACAACTTTCACACATTCAAAATCCACATGCGCAAACCTCTAGTCCTATCTCACAACTCATGACCATTCAAAGCACCAATATTGTCTATGTCATAACATGCACATTATGCCATTACATTTATATAGGAGAAACCGGTCACACAGTACGGACACGCCCCAAACAGCACCTCTACACAATGAGAAAAAACAGATTACAAACACACCTGGTCCAACACTTTCAAATCCACCCAACAACCTCACTCCGCATTACCGGTCTGGAGACGAAATCCACCTGGACCACAGGCCAGAGAAAAACAGCCAAATCCAGGTGGATTTCAAAACTGAATACTTTGGCTCCACTGGGAATGAATATAAAATAATAACATAAAACACTAACAGTGGGAGGGGGTGGAGGTCTATTGAAGAGGGCTGGAGGGGCCACGGAAACAAGGAGGAAGTTCACACAATCTTTTTTTAAATAAGCATTTGATTGCTCAACCTGGTGATGTCTTTTTTTGTATTTTGTGCTGAATTTATTATATTATACATTTTAGCATGGCATGGGACTTGATTATTTATTTAATTAATTTTAAAAAATGTTCTAATTGATCTGGTATGCATGTTTTAATGTGATTTTATATGACCCTAAACCCTAACATCTAGCCACACAGATTATTTTAGTGCACTGAGGAAGAGGGGATATTCAAAGCGATCACTGAGGTACATAAATGCTAACACACTGGCGGGCTTCACCTTCAGATTGCCTGATCCTCCTAACCCTACCTCTAACCTTAACCTAAACCCTAACCTTAACCCTAACCTGAACCGTAACCCTAACCTTAACCTCCATAACTCTCCCGGTAGAGCTCTCGACCAGGTACTGACTCCTGACCTGGGCGAACAGCCCACACCTATCCTTATCCCTTTCCCGATTCTGGGTCCGTATCCCAATCCCCCGCATCCTATTCCTGTCCTCCGCCCTCAGACCTTTCCCAGAACCCCTGTTCCTATACCCCCAACAGACACAGAACCCCAGATTATACCCATTATCAGCACCTTCTCAGACATAAACAGACTCCTTCATTCCATTCTCAAAGTCGCTTTCACCCAAACACAACGCACATTCCCCCCACTTCAGGAATTCATACCAATATCAGCTTTCTGCAGAAACCCAAATTTAAGGGATCTCTTAATTTTTGCAAAATTTTCCAATAAACCCACTCCTAAACTACCCATTGAACAACAGTATTATAGACAACTTTCACACATTCAAAATCCACATGCGCAAACCTCTAGTCCTATCTCACAACTCATGACCATTCAAAGCACCAATATTGTCTATGACATAACATGCACATTATGCCGTTACATTTATATAGGAGAAACCGGTCACACAGTATGGAAACGCGCCAAACAGCACCTGGTCCAAAACTTTCAAATCCACCCAACAACCTCACTCCGCATTACCGGTCTGGAGACGAAATCCACCTGGACCACAGGCCAGAGAAAAACGGCCGAATCCAGGTGGATTTCAAAACTGAATACTTTGGCTCCACTGGGAATGAATATAAAAGAATAACATAAAACACAAACAGTGGGAGGGGGTGGAGGTCTAATGAAGAGGGCTGGAGGGGCCACGGAAACAAGAAGGAAGTTCACACAATCTTTTTTTAAATAAGCATTTGATTGCTCAACCTGGTGATGTCTTTTTTTGTATTTTGTGCTGAATTGTATTATATTATACATTTTAGCATGTCATGGGACTTGATTGTTTATTTAATTAATTCTTTAAAAATGTTCTAATTGATCCGGTATGTATGATTTAATGTGATTTTATATGAGATTTGGTTTAAGGTTAAGCCTTTTACTCCCAGGTTGTGTTTTATGATTGTCTTCCTCCTGCTTTTGAATGGTTGTGGGTGACCCCTCAGAGGTCTCGGCCTCTCATGTCCTCCCACTTTCTCCAGACCGGTCAGAGGTGCAATAGGCTCGTGCAACCCTAGGTTTGACACCAATACAAACATAAACCCTCTTAAACCTAACCCTAACCCTAACCCCAACCCTAACTCATCATAGGAGACTCAAACCTCAACCGGATCCCACCATTCAATAACCCCAACATCCAGGTAGACAGTTACCCAGGGGCAACATTCTATCATTTCACAAAGGTACTGGAGAAAACCCCCATACATACAGACACAGTGACTGTTGTTATCTCGGTGGGCTTGAACAATAAGGATCATGACCCATTCCAAACATCACTAAAACAGTTGTCAGGTATGCACAATGAGGCAAAGAAAACATTTCCAAACGCATCAATATACATTCCTGTCATCAGCCATTTATTTACCTCTTCTTACTCTACAGCAGAAGAGAAACCTTAAGCTCATCAACGCTAACATTACCACTAACTTCCCAACCCTATTAGAGATTCCACAAGACACATTTCACACAAGAACAGATCTCATACACTGGACATCCACCACAGCAGACCTCATCTTTCAACACTGGTGTAGACAGTTAAATTTACATTGACCACAAGCCACAGTCTTGATAGAAATCCTTTTTCTTGCAATCTTTTTTCTTCCCTAATAACCAGTGCAGATCCTCCACCAAGGGGAGCAGCGGACCAGTCAGTCAACAACTAATATCATTAATCTTTCCAAATCCTTCATACCCACAGCAGCACAGGTAAAGCTCCTGGAGAGAGGGTTGACATTCATCCCTCGCCCAAACAAATTTGATTGGGAGGAACTTCAAAGGGACACCCACAAATATCATAGAAGACTTAAACTGTTGTACTGTTTCGACTACAACACAGATGACAATCACCAACAATTTACTTTACCATCTACCTGGGAACCTAAAACCTCCCAGATAGATGGTAGAATCAGGAGACTAATCAGAATAGACAAAAACACACTTCACAACCATCAGCTTCACACAGGTAGGGAGGATAACCTCACACACGTAGAAAGACAGGCAATACAATAACTCAAAAATAACCCACCCATAATCATAAAACCAGGAGATAAAGGTTCAAAAATAGTAATATTGGATAAACATCAATACATGTACGAAGCCAACAGACAGTTATCAAACACCAAACATTATAAACAAATAGAAAACAGTATACAACCACAGACACAGACAAGGACAATAACAAAAAGACTCTACGACCAACACTACATCACAGCAAAACAACGGGACTTTCTCTACGGTACAGACACCCCACGACCTAGACTATTCTACTTACTGTTAAAAGTACACAAGGAACCAGGGACATGGACAATTCCCTTTGAAGTTCCTCCTGGCAGACTGAAATAGTGAATCCTATAACATTTCGCAATATATAGATCATCATATCAACCCTCTCTCCACCAGGCACCCCAGCTTTCTCAGGGACACTTACCACTTCATGGAGAGGATTGGACCCACAGTTGTTCCCTCCCACACACACATATTCACGATAGATATTGATAGCCTATACACTAACATAAATACAGCAACAGGAATACAAGTAATTCGAAATATCTTTAAGAGATACCCAGACAACACTAGACCGAACAAAGAAATATTACAATTATTAGAAATCAGCCTGACTAGCAATGACTTTTTATTCAATGATCACTATTACCTGCAGGAGGAGGGAACAGCGATGGGTAAAAAATTGGCACCTGCTTATGCCAATATATACATGGCTGAATGGGAGAGAGAGGCACTGGCCAAGTGTCCATATCAACCCACTCTTTATTACCGCTTTTTAGACGACATTATAGGAGCCTGGCCCTACGACATCCAATTAGTCACAGATTTTATAAACATTCTCAACGGTCATCACCCATCCATTAAGGTTAAATACACAATTCATCCTGAAGAAGTCAACTTCTTAGACACAACAGTTTTTTTCCGTAATAACAATCAATCACAGAAAACATTACACACTAGAGTTTACTTCAAACCAACAGACACACATGCTTTACTTCATAAACACAGTTACCATCCTAAACATACATTTAAGGGAATAATAAAATCACAAATCATACGGTTCTACAGGATATCATCTTGCAAGCAAGACCTGGATTATGCAATAAATACACTATTCAATGCACTTAGAAGAAGAGGATATTCAAAACGATTTTTAAGAACCATTAAAAACAACACATTGGCCGCCCCCCCTCCCATTCATCCAACACTCACAGACCACAGCAAATCATCCACCTCTCTTAACCTTAACCTCGATCCTACTCCTAACCTTAACCTCTCCCCAAACCCCAGGCCTAACCTTAACCTTTCCCTTAACCCCACGCCTAACCTTAACCTTTCCCCAAACCCCACGCCTAATCTTAACCTCTCCCCAAACCCCAGGCCTAACCTTAACCTTTCCCCAAACCCCACGCCTAACCTTAATGTTTACCATTACCCTAACCAGGGTTCTCATCCTAACTTAATCACTATCTCCCTCCCTCACCCTAATCCTGACTCCCCTTTGGAGAGTGATCTGCACCAATCACTAAACCGCAACACTTCCTCTGTCTCTTCTCCCTTTTCATCAATACTCAATCAACAGACAATTATCTATCATCCCCTTAGTAACCACATTTTCACATAGAATTAGATCCCTACATCAATCAATCAAACACAACTTCTCTACAGTTCAGCACACTTACATACCACTCAAACCATACAGAATAATTTCAGCATTTAGAAAGAGGACCTCCTCACCAAAGCAAGATTCAGTAGTAAGCCACCACAAGACCTCAAACCTCACAATTTCCATTTTCGACAGATAAAGTTCATTACAAACATACACAGCCACACATCAGCACCAGTACAAGAATCCTATTCATTGAACACACATAACGCCATTTATATCATTACATGTACACTTTGCAATAAACAATACATTGGAGAAACCAAACACACCATAGAAACCAGACTCAAACAACACCTGTATAACATTAAAAGGGAACACCTAGAAACGGAACTCATAACCCACTTCCAGGAGCACCCCATCACTCACCTTACCATATCAAGGTTACAGTCACATATAGGCTGGACCTGTGGGCAGCGAAAGAGGGTAGAACGGGAGTGGATCCAGCACCTACAGACAATAACCCCAAATGGCCTGAACGAGAGGTTTTAGAAAATGGATTTTAACAGACAGGAAAAATGGATGGAGAAGAACATGGTTTTATTTATATTTTATTTATACTCTATATATTTATGTTTTGTTCGGTTTTATTTTGGCATTTCCTTTTTTAGGTTTTCCTTTCTTTTAACAGAACAAAACAATAAAACCAATGAAATGCACAATATGGCATTTATGTTCATATTTAACAACACTATGGTTGAATGAATATCTCACCACATCGGCTCCTGCACTGTCACCCAGAAAAAGAGGCAATTTGGAACTTACTTCAGTTTAATTTATGATCCTAGGAGGACATCTACGGGCCTTTTTAAGTACTACACTGTTACAGGAATTAAATTCCTTTATGTTTTATT